>NW_027438303.1:280000-289067 GCF_000715075.1 Nicotiana tabacum
AGCGAACCCTTTTGGAATATACAAAGTATCATGGAAGAACATGAGTGGTGTCAACATTTCAACAAAGAGGGTAAAAAAGTTTGGTGGTTCAAATGTGTAAGGCCCCGGAAAATTTTGCTAAGTAATTTAAGGTTCCGTGGTACCAAGATAGGCTAATATATTGTATTTTCGGACTTTTGGGTTGAATAGTGTGTTGAGAAGTTGAATTGTTTCGACCTTGCAAAGCCAGGTCTATAGCGCTCTAGACCGTGCTATATCCCTCGCGAAGCCAGGTCTGTAGCGCGTTAGACCATGTTATATCCCTCGCAAGGCCAGGTCTGTAGCGCGCTAGACAGTGATACAGAGCTCGCGAAGCCTGGTCTATAGCTCGCTACAGAGTTCGTAAAGCCTAGTCTATAGCCCGGTCTGAATTTCAGAGGATCCATTTTTCTATCCTTATAGCCCGACCCTATCTCGATAAATAGACGTAAGGGACAATTTTAGAAGGGAATATCTGATATTTTTAGAGAGTGGAAGCGCCCTAGAGTGAGGAGAAATCCCTAAGCTAATTGTTCATCAAAATTTTCTCAAGCCTTGAAATTCAACAAGAAACCTCATAAGTTCTTCATCTAAGAGGTAAGGTTCCATACACTAGTTTTCAATTTAGAATTTGGGTAGAATATGGTTGATTAGGAGTATGATTCTTGGGTGTAAGAATATTATTTATACATGCATGTACCAATAAGGTTTGTGGAAAGATTGTTGAGCTCAAATAAGTAAAGATTGGGTTGTGGAATGAAGAAAATCTTGTAGTCAAATTTGCACACCTAGTGTTTGATAAAATGCTCAAATGAGCTGAAACCATGAATATCTTCCTAATTTGTGTTCAATTTTGTTATGTCTCAAAATAGATTAGGATTGCTAGGATTTTCGGAATATTGTATTAATTTAAGGAAAGCTCAAAGCGAGGTATGTTGGATAAACTAATCTCTTAGAATCGAATTCCATAATGCTCTTGTAAGTTTCAAGTATGGTTGGGTCAAGTTCTTAATTCCCATGTTCCGAGTTGTTCTTAATAAATTCGATTATCCAGAGTAAGCATAGTGTCGAAAGATGTATGTATTCAAAATGTGTCCCAATTACTCCTATCATATTATGTTATCCTTCGGGAATGTGTCCAAGAATGATATGTGTATTAAAATGTTATGGCTTAAGTCGTGATTCAAATAAAAGTTATAATGCCAAATCGTGGGAGAAAAACTCGATCTGCTTAAGACTCTTAATTTCTCATATGTGTACCTAATGTCTTGATTTGAAATGTCTTGTTGTTGATAATCTATTAAGATGCTGAAAAGTGAAAGAAGTGGTTTGAAGATGTAATATGTGGCCACCGTGCCGGTAATGAAAGTTATACTTATGGATAATAGTGCCAACGAAATAAAATAATGTATGAAAGGTTATGCAATTAGCCTTGGTTCAACTGTTCCAAATAGACCTCGAAAATAGATTTGCCGAAAAACTTATGTCCTCAAGTCATGCCACAATGTGGTTCTTTTAACTATTGCTATGTTATGTAAGTATTTCCAATGTATTTTAAGATTTTACCTATTCATGAGTTGAATTTATGTATTGACCTTTTGGGTAAAATTATTTCAATAATAAATGGTGTGTCATTCGTTTATGATTATAACTTGTGCTTCGATTGCTAATCATCTTTTTCCATTATTTTGAAAGGAAACTATTGTGATTAAAGCCTTCATTACTAGTGAACTTAAAGTTGTAATTTTTGGAATATTTTATATGTTGATATATATAATGATGATCCATGAAAGTAAAGAAATGAAAGTGTGGAATATGAAATACGACCATTGTGCAATGAAAGAAGAATTATATGCACGGCCAAGAGAGCAAATGAAATAATGATGTTGTAAGTGAATGAAAATGCCAATGAGGCTATAAATGGTGTGAAAGGTTATGAGGTAAATGCATTTGCATTGTTATTTTCTTTGTATGAAAATCAAATTTTTTTTTGGGAGTATCGTTAGTCACTGAGGAAGGGTAGGTTGAAATAACCTAACCCAAAACTATACGTGCCGGTATAGGAGTGGATTGTGATTTTTTCCCTTATTTGTGATGAGATTGATGTGATAAAAATATTTTTCCTTAATTGGGATGAGATGATTGATAGAAAAGGATGATGTCGATCCATGCAACATTGCGGTGAGATGGCCTAGCCGATCGGGTCGTGATCGGGCGCCATACCACACACATGGTAGTGATTCTGCTGGAAACTGTAATTGAAATGGTGATTGAGATTGTGATTGTGGTTGATGTCGCGGATGAGGCAGCCAAACCAATGTCGTGATCGAACTCTGTGTTAAAAGTACGGTGGTATTGTGAACGGTGGCATATCGGTACTAATGATCTCCCAAACAAAAATAATATTATCTTCATATTTTGGAAATTATTATGCTTTAACTTGGCATATGGATATAATTAATTATTGATTATTGTTTCCATGGTTTTTCCTTTCTTATATTGGCATTCTATTTTGAAAGTGGACATTTAGCTTTACATATTAGTACTATTCCATATATTCTAACGTCTCTTTTATCGGGTGGCGCTGTATCTTCAATGGATGGCGGTGGTTCATCAGCGGGAACTTTTGTCCTCGTTAGCAGTTACTCCTTATTCAGCAGATTTTGGTGAGGCCTACTCTATTCCGGGCTTGATATCATCCGATGTTGTACTTTGTATTTTGCGGTACAGTCGGGGCCTTATTGCCGCCATTTTCATATTACTCTTCTGTTGTACTTAGAGGATCCATAGATAGGTTGTGGGTAGTGTTTGATGTTGTGAATTGAACTAAGAGTGTTGGTACTTGGCAAGCATGTTTTTTTTCATTATATCTATGAACGCGCAATATTTTGGAAATCGTAAATGAATTTCTTTTGAGAAATGGGAAAAGAATGGGGAACATTTTACTCTCCTCATGTATATCTCTTGATATTGATTTTATATTGTTCATGGGTAAGATTGGATAGAAGGCATCAAGTAGGCTTGCTCGACCGGGTTATCTCAGTTGAGTGTCGGTCGCGCTCCCCAAGGTCGGGGCGTGACAAAATGCCCCTTCACAGGACACTGCCCCTGGGATCTTGGTTGCAACTGCCAAGACTGTTTGGAAGACATAATTTGAGAACCTGATGAACACTACCTGCATCATTGTGAAATATTTGGCCTCAACGAAACCAAATCTGAAAACCAAGAAGAAAGGGAAAACCACTGAAAAGCAATTTCGAGCCAAATATGAAAAAAAAGATCCTTCAATTGCCTCATTAAGCCGTCCAGATAAATATGAATTTTTTGCCAGTAACAAACCCCAGGAATTACCAAAATTACTAGAATAATTCACTCTGAGCTGGGGAGATAGTGAAATACAACCCAAATCCAAACCGCCATCAGCTCATAATGCTTAGAGTACAAAAAGCCAATAAAACCTAAAACTCCATCAACTCAAAATACCCCAAAGGGCACACAACCACAGAAATTCATGTTAAGCCCTTCAAGATCCAGTCATACCCAAGATTTTCCTTCACTTCAACCTTTTTAAAATGAGGGTATCAGCCATACGGCAAAAATCCACAAGAAAAATATAGTGCTATCTACTAGAAAAAAATACCAATAAGTGATATCGAAGCAACAATGAACTGGCAATCAGAAAATTTCATCTGTCAAAATAAAGTGCTGAACAATATTGGCAACACCATCAAGAACGTGGCCCATACACAAAACAAGATGATGAGCTAAATTGAAACAATTGAGAAAAAAGCGGAGCATACATCGTCACACCATGTGGGACTAATTAAAGCCCTAGAACTAAGGTTGGCAAATTGACAATATAAGATTTGTCCGCCAAGAACTTCCCTTTTCCAATTCTTCCAACAACAACAAAAGGAGACGATTTCCATCAGGGAACAAATTGAACTTTTGAGAAATGACCGCTTTGAATCACAAAAACTCTAGTTTTTCCTTGAAAACCTACCTTCTTCCCTATGTCTCCACAAGCATATTCTCCACCTAAATTGGACGAAACATTTTCTACTTTTCCTACTACCTTACAAAATCTTATGTTTTTCACCCAACCCTTAAAAGAGGAACATGAATTTGATATTGAAAAAATGGTTTGGGAAAAGAAAGATGCTCTTGCAGCCCAGAAATAATCCAAGAAAATTCGAGATCACGAAGAGAGTTCAAAAAGGTCCATGCCCAAAAATCTGATGATTTATGATCAGACGGCTCTAGACCTCTACGTCTCCCAGATAAGAAACATGTCAGAAGGAGATACCATATGGTCAGAATCTCTAAATTTATTAGACGTTGATACAATGAAAGACAACTCTCAATCAAGTAATGAATCCACAACAAACTCTTCCGAAGAAGACTATCCCCCAATGATTGTAAACCAATCAAGAGACCCATAAATATCTGAGTAGATGAGGACTAAGAATGCATGACAGATAAACCAATCCAAGAAAGAAGATATGAGCCCATGGCGTCGAAACCAGTTGGAACTGACTTACACACTTTTACCTTAGATGTCATCAATATTTCAAAATGGCCTCAAAGGATCCAAGACTTCTATACTTGGATGGTGACCAAAAATTTGGTGGAACGAAAAAAGTATATCATCTTGTCAGAACTCACTTCGCGGTTCTTAGGAATCCTTAGAGATTGGTGGAACTCACTTGGGATTCAAGATAAAAATACTTTTCTTACTTCCCAGGATGTTGCCTTAAACATCAGAATCCTACATGAAGTTTTCTGTGGAGATATTATCCAAAGACAAGAGAAAATGTGAAGACAACTCTTCGAGATGAAGTGTGTGTCATTTGATAGAAATGACATTGACAAGCATTTTCAAAAAATGGCGAAGATATACTTTGAGATTAGTGGAGACATCAACCTAAAGCAAGTTTTTGTCTCTTCTCTTCCAAAGTTGTTGGCTAGCCCAACTATGACTATCATTGAAGAAATATTTCTATCAATAACAATCCCACAAGTCGGCTACATCAGGCAAGCTATTTTCGTCGCATTGGAGGACATTTGTACGAAGTGCTTTGCCCTAAAATAAATTATCCAACACAATCCAGTGCTTGACAAAGCATGTCGCGGATCTGATCTAATCACCGGATCAGGATGTTCCTACCACACATATAGGAGACAGAAAGGATTCAGGAGGTTAAGAAGGCCAAGAATTCCAGATGGGAAATCAAGGTCTAGGAGGCGCACAAAATATTTCAGACGAAGGAGGCCATGAAATTTTTACAAAAAGAACAGATGCTTTATTTTCCACAACATTGGATATTTCAAAAGAAATTATCCCTAATCGAGGAGATTTGTTAAACTCCTTGAAGAGAATGAAGATTACAGTGGCATACATTTTGGAAAAGAGGAGGACCTCGAGTCCATATTCTCTATGGAGGATGAACCCACTGAAGAAACTTTATTCTCTCTTGATATATACAAAAATCATGGTGATGACCACTACCAAATTTTAAAATCGGTGGCCAAATTCTAAGAGGAGATCAATGCTCTCGTAGTCATCCCTCAAGTGGAACTCAAGGTTTATTCATTCAAATGGGATAAACAAACTCGAGTTATTGCTTTTACTGACACTGGAGGTGCTTGTTCACTAATGAATCTTGATGTTTTCCCTGAAAATCTAGGGGTGCCGAACTTTAAGATGTACCAGGAAATGATCTTATTGAAGGTGACAAAATGGAATACTAACTACCACCGTCATCACAAAGCACCCGGTCACAATTGAGTTCTTTTAAGGATTGAAGTACAGAACCAAACTGATAGGGTATGATGTACCAGGAAATGATTTTATGGTTGGATTCGACATTTTCAGACAACTAAAAGATCAACTCCAGATCTGGGCTAACTGGATAACCTTTAAGAAGCAGTTCAAACCTTATTATGAAATTCCAAGGCTATTCCAAATCATGGACGATGAACAAATGAAAGAGATTGAAAAAAATCTCATTGAGCATCCATGTACTGAATCCCACAAAGATTTTATGAAGAAAGGCAAGAGCCCATTACGAAAAACGAAGAGTTGTTTTTATCTAGCTCCCTTTTAAGAAGAATGAAAGCATCAATCCAACAAAAAACTAGTCATTCAGGCATGAATCCAGATTACCTTCAGCTTGCAAAGAAAGAATGGGAAGAACTTTTGGAATTTGATCTCATAAAACCATCAGATTCACAATGTGGCATTTTATGTCACCAAAAGAGCTGAGCATACAAAAGAAAAACTCAGTTTAGTTATTAGCTACTAACCACTTAAGCACTTTCTCCAAGATGATAAATTCCTATCCCAAATAAACTCATTCGTTTCTCCCATTTAGCCAAGGCCATGTATTTTTCCAAGTTTGATCTAAAATCTGTATTTTGGCAATTGGGAATCCACCCTGAAGAAAGACCCAAAACGGGATTTTGCATCCCCGATTACCACTTCCAATAGAAATTCATGCCCTTCGGATGCAATATTGCACCCTTCTTGTTCCAAAAAGCCATGATAAAAATATTCTCCTCCCCCCTATCCTCTATACCTCTTTAGTTTACATTGATAACATCGTATTATTTAGTGATACATTGGAGGAACATGTTAACTTGCTTCATCAATTTGAGGCATTGGTAAAATAGTATGGGATCATGCTTTCAGCAAAAAAGATGGTTCTTGCTCAAAAGGAGATTGATTTTCTCGGAATGCATTTTGTCCAAGGTGTATACAATCTAGGACTACATATATGTCAGGAACTACTCAAATTTACAGATACCATCCTCACAACAAAGCAGATCTAACAGTTCTTGGGTGCAGTAAATTATGTAAGAGATTTCATCCTAAATATCTTTACATACATTTCTCCGCTCACAAAGATGCTCAAGAAAAATGCTCTGTCATGGGAAAAGGAACAAGATGAAGCAGTCAGGGAAATAAAGGAGATATCTAAAAATGTCAAGTCCCTCTAAATCCCTTCAGAAGGTTAGAAGATACTGCAAATCGATGCCAACAATGAATATTGGAGTGTTGTTCTATTTGAAGAAAATGATGGCTAGAGGAAAATATGTAGATATGCCAGTGGAAAGTTCAAAGATGTCGAGAAACACTATTACTCCATTTTCAAGGAAATTCTTGTAGTGAAGAATGTAATCAAGAAATTCAATTATTCCCTGATTCATACAGAATTTCTGATAGAAATGGATATGAAGGCCTTCCCAAAGATGATCCAGATAAATGCAAAAATTATTCCCAATACTAAGATTCTCAGATGGCCCGAATGGTTCTCTCCATATAAGTTCCAAGTTAAGTACCTGAAAGGAAAGGATAACATTCTCGCATATATTCCGTCTCGACCAGAAGAATTCTCAAAACGATTTTCTCCAGCAAAAATGAAGTCAAAACAACAGCGAATCAGCCACATCTTCAGGTTTTCAAATGTACCAGGAACAAGTTCATTAAAGCCAACAGATCATCCACCGGAGTTGTTCAACCTCATGTATCCTTTTGATCCATCAATTATAATGGAAAGAAGAACTTATTATGAGCTCCAAGTTTTTCGGCAACATGGAGGATCCATTCTTAAGCCTTATGGGGTCAATCCATAATATCCATTGTGTCATATATTCATAGCACAAGCCAATTATTTTTCACAGGAACGTTTATGGTTTTTCTGGTACTTATACCATAAGTATTATATATTCATGGAATTCAAGTGCAACGTCTTCAAATATTTTGACAATAGTGAGCCTGCACTTGAAGTATTTTTATTATGGTTCAAGCCTCGAAGATATTGGATAAAATATTTCAACGATTTCTATAAAGCAAAGGTATTAATGTTCAATAGACCAGTAAAGATTATTAATGGAAATGTCCAAGCACAAGCAGATCTATCATTCTGGTGGAAATTTTCCGTGCCCATTTTATCCATGGAAGAAGACTATAGTGAAGCACAGAGTTATCTTCCAGCAAAATAGGTATATCCCAAGAGAGATATGGCCAAAATATTGGGCGAGCTGGAATTATACCAAAACCCATCCTCACCGGGAAAGAGTATGAGAAGTAGCAAAAGAAATACCAGACACCATACAAAGTTATCCAGGAAAAAATCACTCAAGACATCTACATCGAAGTAGGATTGTCAAGCTTCGGTCGTTACTACACAAGATGTTTGAAAATATGCCTAGAGAACAAAGTCCGGGAATCAATGCAAGATAATCACCTAAATCCCTGCTAATCTCACCTTAATCCTATATTATCTACCAATAACCATAAAAAATCATCCACCCATACCAAGACAAAATTTTAGATATTTTCATACTATCCGCCCCCACTTTCACATACTTCCATATGCTTTGTCATATGGTGCACCCAATTTTCACGTGCTTTCACATGCTCCCACATGCTATACCATGTAGATTTCACCTCTTTCACATATTTTCAAGATGCTTTTTAGTGTATATTAGTTGCTTGACCTAAGGTCCTTCACATGTTTAAAGGGACCCACTAATAGATAGGTTTGCCATATAATATAGGTTTACTTTATAATATAAGTTTGTTTTCTAATAACCTCCTAGCCCTATATAAAGGAGGTAATGTAGCAGTTGTAAGATCATCTTGTAACCTTTGTAACTTTTTGTGATATATTACATATGAGTTATTTTTAAACTTCACTCTTGTTCTTTCTTTCGAATGGATGTAAAGGCCGGTCCATGAATGAAAAGAGTAAGAATAATCTAAGAAAGTTAGCTTATTGTAGTACAAATATTTTATAAGTTATAACAGCTAAAGTTGGTTATAGTACAAAAGTTTTCTAAGTTATGTAGCTTGCCAAGCCGTCTCTTATGGGTTATGTGTAATGACCCGACCGATCGTTTTGACCATTTGTACTTCGCTCGGTAGTTTGAGGGCATGAGTAGCTCTGTATGATGTATTATGACTTGTGTGAGTCGTCGGTTTTGGTTTTTAAGTTATTCCGAATCGATTTGGAAGAATGAATTTCAAGATTGAAGCTTTATAAAC